>NC_142688.1:86800000-86802500 GCF_056320005.1 Nelumbo lutea | reverse complement strand
AACCCTAAACCCTAAACCCTACACCCTAAACCCTAAACCCTAAACCCTAAACCCTAAACCCTACACCCTAAAACCCTAAACCCTAAACCCTAACACCAAACCCTAAACCCTAAACCCTAAACCCTAAACCCTAAACCCTAAACCCATAAACCCTCAACCCTAAACCCTAAACCCTAAACCCAAAACCCTAAACCCTAAACCCTAAACCCCAAACTCTAAACCCCAAACCCTAAACCCTAAACCCTAAACCCTAAACCCTAAACCCTAAACCCAAACCCTAAACCCTAACCCCTAAACCCTAAACCTTAAAACCCTAAACCCTAAACCCTAAACCCTAACACCAAACCCCAAACCCTAAACCCCTAAACCCTAAACTCAAACCCTAAACCCTAAATCCTAAAACCCTAAACCCTAAACCCTAAAACCCTAAACCCTAAACCTTAAACCCTAAACCCTCAAACCCTAAACCCTAAACCCTAAACCATAAACCCTAAACCCTAAACCCTAAACCCTCAAACCCTAAACCCTAAACCCTAAACCCTACACCCTAAACCCTAAACCCTAAACCCTAAACCCTAAACACTAAACCCTCAAACCCTAAACCCTTAACCCTCACACCAAACCCTAAACCCTAAACCCCTAAACCCTAAACTCAAACCCCTAAACCCTAAATCCTCAAACCCTAAACCCTAAACCCTCAAACCCTAAACCCTAAACCTTAAACCCTAAACCCTAAACCCTAAACCCTCAACCCTAAACCCTAAACCCTAAACCCTAAACCCTAAACCCCAAACCCTAAACCCTAAACCCTAAAACCCTAAACCCTCAAACCCTAAACCCTAAACCCCAAACCCCAAACTCCTAAACCTTAAACCTTAAACCCTAAACCCTCAAACCCTAAACCCTAAACCCTAAACCCTCAAACCCTAAATCCCTAAACCCTAAACCCTACACCCTACACCCTAAACCCTAAACCCTAAACCCTAAACCCTAAACCCTAAACCCTCAAACCCTAAACCCTTAACCCTAACACCAAACCCCAAACCCTAAACCCCTAAACCCTAAACTCAAACACCTAAACCCTACACCCTCAAACCCTAAACCCTAAACCCTAAACCCTAAACCCATAAACCCTCAACCCTAAACCCTAAACCCTAAACCCTAAACCCTAAACCCTAAACTCTAAACCCCAAACTCTAAACCCCAAACCCTAAACCCTAAACCCTAAACCCTAAACCCTAAACCCTAAACCCAAACCCTAAACCCTAAACCCTAAACCCTAAACCCTAAACCCTAAACCCTAAACCCTAAACCCAAACCCTAAACCCCTAAACCCCAAACCCCAAACCCTAAACCCTAAACCCTACAACCCTAAACCCTAAACACCCTCACCCCTAAACCCAAACTCAAAACCCCTAAACCCTAAACCCTAAACCCCAAACCCTAAACCCTAAACCCTAAACCCTCAACACTAAACCCTAAACTCTAAACCCTAAAACCTAAACCCTAAACCCTAAACCCTAAACCCTAACCCCTAAACCCTAAACCCTCAAACCCTCAAACCCTAAACCCTAAACCCTAAACCCTAAAACCCTAAACCCTAAACCCTAAACCCTAAACCCTAAAACCCTCAAACCCTAAACCCTAAACCCTAAACCCTAAACCCTCAAACCCTAAAAACTAAACCCTAAACCCTAAACCCTAAAAACCCTAAACCCTAAACCCTAAACCCTAAACCCCAAACCCTAAAACCCTAAACCCTAAACCCTTAACTCTAAACCCTAAACCCTAAAACCCTAAACCCTAAACCCTAAACCCAAACCCTAAACCCATAAACCCTAAACCCTAAACCCTAAACCCCAAACCCTAAACCCTAAACCCTAAACCCTAAAACCCTAAACCTTAAAACCCTCAAACCCTAAACCCTCAAACCCTAAACCCTCAAACCCTCAAACCCTCAAACCCTAAACCCTAAAACCTGTACCCAATAACCCTAAACCTAAACCCTAAAACCCTAAACCCTAAACCCTAAACCCTCAAACCCTAAACCCTAAACCCTAAACCCTAAACCCTAAACCCTAAACCCTCAAACCCTAAACCCTAAACCCTAAACCCTAAACCCTAAAAACCCTAAACCCTAAAACCCTAAACCCTAAACCCTAAACCCTAAAACCTAAACCCTCAAACCCTAAACCCTAAACCCTTAACCCTAAACCCTAAACCCTCAAACCCTAAAACCCTAAACCCTAAACCCTAAACCCTAAACCCTAAACCCTAAACCCTAAACCCTCAAACCCTAAACCCCAAACCCCAAACTCTAAACCCTAAACCCTAAACCCAAACCCAAACCCTAAACCCTAAACCTTCAAACCCTCAAACCCTAAACCCTCAAACCCTAAACCCTCAAACCCTAAACCCTAAACCCTAAACCCTATAACCCTAAATCTTAACCCTCAAACCCTAAACCCTAAACCCTAAACCCTCAAACCCTAAACCCTAA
>NC_142688.1:86737500-86740000 GCF_056320005.1 Nelumbo lutea | reverse complement strand
AATACCCTAAACCCTAAACCCTAAACCCTAAACCCTAAACCCTTAACCCTAAACCCCAAACCCTAAACCCTAAACCCTACAACCCTAAACCCTAAACCCCACAACCCTAAACCCTAAACCCTAAACCCTTAACCCTAAACCCCAAACCCCAAACCCTAAACCCTAAACCCTAAACCCTAAACCCTAAACCCTAAACCCCTAAACCCTAAACTCAAACACCTAAACCCTAAACCCTAAAACCCTAAATCCTAAACCCTAAAACCCTAAACCCTAAACCTTAAACCCTAAACCCTAAAACCCTAAACCCTCAACCCTAAACCCTAAACCCTAAACCCTAAACCCTAAACCCTAAACCCTAAACCCTAAACCCTAAACAATAAACACTAAACCCTAAACCCTAAACCCTAAACCCTAAACCCTAAACCCTAAACCCTAAACCCTAAACCCTAAACCCTAAACCTTAATACCCTAAACCCTAAACCCTAAACCCTAAACCCTAAACCCTAAACCCCAAACCCTAAATCCCAAACCCTAAACCCTACAACCCTAAACCCTAAACCCCACAACCCTTAACCCAAACCTTAAACCCCTAAACCCTAAACCCAAACTCTAAACCCTAAACCCTAAACCCTAAACCCTAAACCCTAAACCCTCAACCCTAAACCCTAAAACCTAAACCCTAAACCCTAAACCCTAAACCCTAAACCCTAAACCCTAAACCCTAAAACCCTAAAACCCTAAACCCTAAACCCTAAAACCTAAAACCCTAAACCCTAAACCCTAAACCCTAAAACCCTAAACCCTCAAACCCTAAAACCCTAAACCCTAAACCCTAAACCCTAAACCCTCAAACCCTAAAACCTAAACCCTAAACCCTAAACCCTAAAAACCCTAAACCCCTAAACCCTAAACCCTAAACCCTAAACCCTAAAAACTAAACCCTCAAACCCTAAACCCTAAACCCTAAACTCTAAACCCTAAACCCTAAAACCCTAAAACCCTAAACCCTAAACCCTAAAACCTAAACCCTAAACCCTAAACCCTAAACCCTAAAACCCTAAACCCTAAACCCTAAACCCTAAACCCTAAACCCTAAACCCAAACCCAAACCCTAAACCCTAAACCCTAAAACCCTAAAACCCTAAACCCTCAAACCCTAAACCCTAAAACCCTAAACCCTAAACCCTAAACCCTATAACCCTAAACCCTTAACCCTAAAACCCTAAACCCTAAAACCCTAAACCCTAAACCCTAAACCCTAAAACCCTAAAACCCTAAACCCTAAACCCTAAACCCTAAACCCTAAACCCTAAACCCTAAAACCTAAACCCTAAACCCTAAAACCCTAAACCCTAAACCCTAACACCCTAAACCCTAAACCCTAAACCCCTAAACCCTAAACTCAACCCCCTAAACCCTACAACCCTAAACCCTAAACCCTAAACCCTAAAACCCTAAACCCTAAACCCTAAACCCTAAACCCTAAAACCCTAAACCCTAAACCCTAAACCCTAAACCCTAAACCCTAAACCCTAAACCCTAAACCCTAAACCCTAAACCCTAAAACCCTAAACCCTAAACCCTAAAACCCTAAACCCTAAACCCTAAACCCCATACCCTAAACCCTAAACCTTAAACCCTAAACCCTAAAACCCTAAACCCTAAACCCTAAACCCTAAAACCCTAGAACCCTAAACCCTAAACCCTAAACCCTAAACCCTAAAACCCTAAACCCTAAACCCTAAACCCTAAACCCTAAACCCTTCAAACCCTAAACCCTAAACCCTTAACCCTAAACCCTAAACCCTAAACCCTAAAACCCTAAACCCTAAACTCTAAACCCTAAACCCTAAACCCTAAACCCTAAACCCTAAAACCCCTAACCCTAAACCCTAAACCCTAAACTCCAACCCTAAACCTAAACCCTAAACCCTAAACCCTAAACCCTAAACCCTAAAACCCTAAACCTTAAACCCTAAACCCTAAACCCTAAAACCCTTAAACCCTAAAACCCTAAACCCTAAACCCTAAAACCCTAAACCTTAAACCCTAAAACCCTAAACCCTAAACCCTAAACCCTAAAACCCTAAACCCTAAACCCCCTAACCCTAAACCCTAAACCCTAAACCCTAAACCCTAAACCCTAAACCCTAAAACCCTCTAAACCCTAAACCCTAAACCCTAAACTCTAAACCCTAAACCCTAAACCCTAAACCCTAAACCCTAAACCCTAAACCCTAAAACCCTAAACCCTAAACCCTAACACCTAAACCCTAAACCCTAAACCCCTAAACCCTAAACTCAAACACCTAAACCCATAAACCTTAAACCCTAAACCCTAAACCCTAAAACCCTAAACCCTAAACCCTAAACCCTAAACCCTCAAACCCTAAACCCTAAACCCTAAACCCTAAACCCTAAACCCTAAACCCTAAACCCTAAACCCTAAACCCTAAACCCTAAAACCCTAAACCCTAAAACCCTAAACCCTAAAACCCTA
>NC_142688.1:86692500-86697500 GCF_056320005.1 Nelumbo lutea | reverse complement strand
AAACCCTAAACCCTAAACCCTAAACTCTAAACAACAAACCCTAAACCCTAAACCCTAAACCCTAAACCCTAAACCCTAAACCTAAACCCTAAACCCTAAAACCTAAACCCTAAACCCTAATACCCTAAACCCTAAACCCTAAACCCTAAACCCTAAACCCTAAACCCTAAACCCTAAACCCTAAACCCTAAACCCTACAACCCTAAACCCTAAACCCTACAACCCTAAACCCAAACCCTAAACCCCTAAACCCTAAACCCTAAACCCTAAACCCTAAAGCCCTAAACCCTAAACCCTAAACCCTAAACCCTAAACCCTAAACCCTAAAACCTAAACCCTAAACCCTAAACCCTAAACCCTAAACCCTAAACCCTAAACCCTAAAACCCTCAAACCCTAAACCCTAAACCCTAAACCCTAAAACCCTAAACCCTAAACCCTAAACCCTAAAACCCTAAACCCTAAAACCCTAAAACCCTAAAACCTAAACCCTAAACCCTAAACCCTAAAACCCTAAAACCTAAACCCTAAACCCTAAACCCTAAAAACCCTAAACCCTAAAACCCTAAACCCTAAACCCTAAACCCTAAAACCTAAACCCTAAAACCCTAAACCCTAAACCCTAAACTCTAAACCCTAAACCCTCAAACCCTAAAACCCTAAACCCTAAACCCTAAAACCTAAACCCTAAAACCTAAACCCTAAACCCTAAAACCCTAAACCCTAAACCCTAAACCCTAAACCCTAAACCCTAAACCCTAAACCCTAAACCCTAAACCCTAAAACCCTAAACCCTAAAACCCTAAACCCTAAAACCCTAAACCCTAAACCCTAAACCCTATAACCCTAAACCCTAAACCCTAAAACCCTAAACCCTAAAACCCTAAACCCTAAACCCTAAACCCTAAAACCCTAGAACCCTAAACCCTAAACCCTAAACCCTAAAACCCTAAACCCTAAACCCTAAAACCCTAAACCCTAAACCCTAAACCCTAAAACCCTAAACCCCTAAACCCTAAACCCTAAACCCTAAACCCTAAACCCTAAACCCTAAACCCTAAACCCTAAACCCTAAACCCTAAACCCTAAACCCCTAAACCCTAAACCCTAAACCCTAAACCCTAACACCCTAAACCCTAAACCCTAAACCCTAAACCCTAAACCCTTAAACCCTAAACCCTAAAACCTAAACCCTAAACCCTAAACCCCTAAACCCTAAACCCTAAACCCTAAACCCAAACCCTAAACCCTAAAACCCTAAACCCTAAAACCCTAAAACCCTAAACCCTAAAACCCTAAACCCTAAAACCCTAAAACCCTAAAACCCTAAACCCTAAAACCCTAAACCCTAAACCCTAAACCCTAAACCCTAAAACCCTAAACCCTAAACCCTAAACCCTAAAACCTAAACCCTTGAAACCCTAAACCCTAAACCCTAAACCCTAAACCCTAAACCCTAAACCCTAAAACCCTAAACCCTAAACCCTAAACCCTAAACCCTAAACCCTAAAACCCTAAACCCTAAACACTAAACCCTAAACCCCAAACCTAAACCCTAAACCCTAAACCCTAAACCCTAAAACCCTAAACCCTAAAACCCTAAAACCCTAAAACCCTAAACCCTAAAACCCTAAACCCTAAAACCCTAAACTCTAAACCCTAAAACCCTAAACCCTAAAACCCTAAACCCTAAACCCTAAACCCCCTAAACCCTAACCCTAAACCTAAACCCTAAAACCCTAAACCCTAAACCCTAAACCCTAAAACCCTAAAACCCTAAACCCTAAACCCTAAACCCTAAACCCTAAACCCTAAACCCTAAACCCTAAACCCTAAACCCTAAACCCTAAAACCCTAAACCCTTAACCCTCAAACTTAAACCCTAAACCCTAAACCCCTAAACCCTAAACTCAAACCCTAAACCCTAAACCCTAAAACCCTAAACCCTAAACTCCTAAACCCTAAACCCTAAACCCTAAACCCTAAACCCTAAAACCCTAAACCCTAAACCCTAAACCCTAAACCCTAAACCCTAAACCCTAAACCCTAAACCCTAAACCCTAAAACCCTAAACCCTAAAACCCTAAACCCTAAACCCTAAAACCTAAACTCCTAAACCCTAAACCTTAAACCCTAAACCCTAAAACCCTAAACCCTAAACCCTAAACCCTAAAACCCTAAACCCTAAACCCTAAACCCTAAACCCTAAACCCTAAACCCTAAACCCTAAACCCTAAACCCTAAAACCCTAAACCCTAAACCCTAACACCTAAACCCTAAACCCTAAACCCTAAACCCTAAACTCAAACACCTAAACCCTAAACCCTCAAACCCTAAACCCTAAACCCTAAACCCTAAACCCAAAAACCCTAAACCCTAAACCCTAAACCCTAAACCCTAAACCCTAAACCCTAAACCCTAAACCCTAAACCCTAAACAATAAACCCTAAACCCTAAACCCTAAACCCTAAACCCTAAACCCTAAACCCTAAACCCTAAACCCTAAACCCTAAACCCTAAACCTTAATACCCTAAACCCTAAACCCTAAACCCTAAACCCTAAACCCTAAACCCTAAACCCTAAACCCTAAACCCTAAACCCTACAACCCTAAACCTTAAACCCTAAACCCTAAACCCTAAACCCTAAACCCTAAACCCTAAACCCTAAACTCTAAACCCTAAAGCCCTAAACCCTAAACCCTAAACCCTAAACCCTAAACCCCTAAACCCTAAACTCAAACACCTAAACCCTAAACCCTAAAACCCTAAACCCTAAACCCTAAAACCCTAAACCCTAAACCTTAAACCCTAAACCCTAAACCCTAAACCCTAAACCCTAAACCCTAAACCCTAAACCCTAAACCCTAAACCCTAAACCCTAAACCCTAATACCCTAAACCCTAAACCCTAAACCCTAAACCCTAAACCCTAAACCCTAAACCCTAAAACCTAAACCCTAAACCCTACAACCCTAAACCCTAAACCCTACAACCCTAAACCCTAAACCCTAAACCCTAAACCCTAAACCCTAAACTCTAAACCCTAAAGCCCTAAACCCTAAACCCTAAACCCTAAACCCTAAACCCTAAACCCTAAAACCTAAACCCTAAACCCTAAACCCTAAACCCTAAACCCTAAACCCTAAACCCTAAAACCCTAAAACCCTAAACCCTAAACCCTAAAACCTAAAACCCTAAACCCTAAACCCTAAACCCTAAAACCCTAAACCCTAAACCCTAAACCCTAAAACCCTAAACCCTAAAACCCTAAAACCCTAAACCCTAAACCCTAAACCCTAAACCCTAAAACCCTAAACCCTAAACCCTAAACCCTAAACCCTAAAAACCCTAAACCCTAAAACCCTAAACCCTAAACCCTAAACCCTAAAACCTAAACCCTCAAACCCTAAACCCTAAACCCTAAACCCTAAACCCTAAACCCTAAACCCTAAAACCCTAAACCCTAAACCCTAAAACCTAAACCCTAAAACCTAAACCCTAAACCCTAAAACCCTAAACCCTAAACCCTAAACCCTAAACCCTAAACCCTAAACCCTAAACCCTAAACCCTAAACCCTAAACCCTAAAACCCTAAAACCCTAAACCCTAAAACCCTAAACCCTAAACCCTATAACCTAAAACCCTAAACCTAAACCCTAAAACCCTAAACCCTCAAACCCTAAACCCTAAAACCCTAAACCCTAAACCCTAAACCCTCAAACCCTAGAACCCTAAACCCTAAACCCTAAACCCTAAAACCCTAAACCCTAAACCCTAAAACCCTAAACCCTAAACCCTAAACCCTAAAACCCTAAACCCTAAACCCTAAACCCTAAACCCTAAACCCTAAACCCTAAACCCTAAACCCTAAACCCCTAAACCCTAAACCCTAAACCCTAAACCCTAAACCCTAAACACCTAAACCCTAAACCCTAAACCCTAAACCCTAACACCCTAAACCCTAAACCCTAAACCCTAAACCTAAACCCTTAAACCCTAAACCCTAAACCCTAAACCCTAAACCCTAAACCCTAAAACCCTAAACCCTAAAACCCTAAACCCTAAACCCTAAACCCTAAAACCTAAACCCTTAAACCCTAAACCCTAAACCCTAAACCCTAAACCCTAAACCCTAAACCCTAAAACCCTAAACCCTAAACCCTAAACCCTAAAACCCTAAACCCTAAACCCTAAACCCTAAACTCCTAACCCTAAACCCTAAACCCTAAACCCTAAACCCTAAAACCCTAAACCCTAAAACCCTAAAACCCTAAAACCCTAAACCCTAAACCCTAAACCCTAAAACCCTAAACCCTAAACCCTAAAACCCTAAACCCTAAACCCTAAAACCCTAAACCCTAAACCCCCTAAACCCTAACCCTAAACCTAAACCCTAAAACCCTAAACCCTAAACCCTAAACCCTAAAACCCATAAACCCTAAACCCTAAACCCTAAACCCTAAACCCTAAACCCTAAACCCTAAACCCTAAAACCTAAACCCTAAACCCTAAAACCCTAAACCCTTAACACTCAAACCAAACCCTAAACCCTAAACCCCTAAACCCTAAACTCAAACACCTAAACCCTAAACCCTAAAACCCTAAACCCTAAACCCTAAAACCCTAAACCCTAAACCCTAAACCCTAAACCCTAAACCCTAAACCCTAAACCCTAAACCCTAAACCCTAAACCCTAAACCCTAAACCCTAAACCCTAAACCCTAAACCCTAAAACCCTAAACCCTAAAACCCTAAACCCTAAACCCTATACCCTAAACTCCTAAACCCTAAACCCTAAACCCTAAACCCTAAAACCCTAAACCCTAAACCCTAAACCCTAAAACCCTAAATCCCTAAACCCTAAACCCTAAACCCTAAACCCTAAACCCTAAACCCTAAACCCTAAACCCTAAACCCTAAACCCTAAAACCCTAAACCCTAAACCCTAACACCTAAACCCTAAACCCTAAACCCTAAACCCTAAACTCAAACACCTAAACC
>NC_142688.1:86677500-86685000 GCF_056320005.1 Nelumbo lutea | reverse complement strand
TAAACCCTAAACCCTAAAAACCCTAAACCCTAAAACCCTAAACCCTAAACCCTAAACCCTAAACCCTAAACCCTAAACCCTAAACCCTAAACCCTAAACCCTAAACCCTAAACCCTAAAACCCTAAAACCCTAAACCCTAAACCCTAAACCCTAAACCCTAAAACCTAAACCCTAAACCCTAAAACCCTAAACCCTAAACCCTAAACCCTAAACCCTAAACCCTAAACCCTAAACCCTAAACCCTAAACCCTAAACCCTAAAACCCTAAAACCCTAAACCCTCAAACCCTAAACCCATAAACCCTAAACCCTAAACCCTAAACCCTATAACCCTAAACCCTAAACCCTAAAACCCTAAACCCTAAAACCCTAAACCCTAAACCCTAAACCCTAAAACCCTACAACCCTAAACCCTAAACCCTAAACCCTAAAACCCTAAACCCTAAACCCTAAAACCCTAAACCCTAAACCCTAAACCCTAAAACCCTAAACCCCTAAACCCTAAACCCTAAACCCTAAACCCTAAACCCTAAACCCTAAACCCCTAAACCCTAAACCCTAAACCCTAAACCCTAAACACCTAAACCCTAAACCCTAAACCCTAAACCCTAACACCCTAAACCCTAAACCCTAAACCCTAAACCCTAAACCCTAAACCCTAAACCCTAAACCCTAAACCCTAAACCCTAAACCCCTAAACCCTAAACCCTAAACCCTAAACCCAAACCCTAAACCCTAAAACCCTAAACCTTAAAACCCTAAAACCCTAAACCCTCAAACCCTAAACCCTAAAACCCTAAACCCTAAAACCCTAAACCCTAAAACCCTAAACCCTAAACCCTAAACCCTAAACCCTAAAACCCTAAACCCTAAACCCTAAACCCTAAACCCTAAACCCTTAAACCCTAAACCCTAAACCCTAAACCCTAAACCCTAAACCCTAAACCCTAAAACCCTAAACCCTAAACCCTAAACCCTAAACCCTAAACCCTAAAACCCTAAACCCTAAACCCTAAACCCTAAACCCCTAACCCTAAACCCTAAACCCTAAACCCTAAACCCTAAAACCCTAAACCCTAAAACCCTAACACCCTAAAACCCTAAACCCTAAAACCCTAAACCCTAAAACCCTAAACTCTAAACCCTAAAACCCTAAACCCTAAAACCCTAAAACCCTAAACCCTAAACCCCCTAAACCCTAAACCCTAAACCCCAAACCCTAAAACCCTAAACCCTAAACCCTAAACCCTAAAACCCTAAAACCCTAAACCCTAAACCCTAAACTCTAAACCCTAAACCCTAAACCCTAAACCCTAAACCCTAAACCCTAAACCCTAAAACCCTAAACCCTTAACACTCAAACTTAAACCCTAAACCCTAAACCCCTAAACCCTAAACTCAAACACCTAAACCCTAAACCCTAAAACCCTAAACCCTAAACCCTAAAACCCTAAACCCTAAACCCTAAACCCTAAACCCTAAAACCCTAAACCCTAAACCCTAAACCCTAAACCCTAAACCCTAAACCCTAAACCCTAAACCCTAAACCCTAAACCCTAAACAACAAACCCTAAACCCTAAACCCTAAACCCTAAACCCTAAACCCTAAACCCTAAACCCTAAACCCTAAAACCTAAACCCTAAACCCTAAAACCCTAAACCCTAAACCCTAAACCCTAAACCCTAAACCCTAAACCCTAAACCCTAAAACCTAAACCCTAAACCCTACAACCCTAAACCCTAAACCCTACAACCCTAAACCCTAAACCCTAAACCCCTAAACCCTAAACCCTAAACCCTAAACCCTAAAGCCCTAAACCCTAAACCCTAAACCCTAAACCCTAAACCCTAAACCCTAAAACCTAAACCCTAAACCCTAAACCCTAAACCCTAAACCCTAAACCCTAAACCCTAAAACCCTAAAACCCTAAACCCTAAACCCTAAACCCTAAACCCTAAACCCTAAAACCCTAAACCCTAAAACCCTAAAACCCTAAAACCTAAACCCTAAACCCTAAACCCTAAAACCCTAAACCCTAAACCCTAAACCCTAAACCCTAAAAACCCTAAACCCTAAAACCCTAAACCCTAAACCCTAAACCCTAAACCCTAAACCCTAAAACCCTAAACCCTAAACCCTAAACCCTAAACCCTAAACCCTAAAACCCTAAAACCCTAAACCCTAAACCCTAAAAACTAAACCCTAAAACCTAAACCCTAAACCCTAAAACCCTAAACCCTAAACCCTAAACCCTAAACCCTAAACCCTAAACCCTAAACCCAAACCCTAAACCCTAAACCCTAAAACCCTAAAACCCTAAACCCTAAAACCCTAAACCCTAAAACCCTAAACCCTAAACCCTAAACCCCTAAACCCTAAACCCTAAACCCTAAAACCCTAAACCCTAAATCCCTAAACCCTAAACCCTAAACCCTAAAACCCTAAACCCTAAACCCTAAACCCTAAACCCAAAAACCCTAAACCCTAAACCCTAAACCCTAAACCCTAAAACCCTAAACCCCTAAACCCTAAACCCTAAACCCTAAACCCTAAACCCTAAACCCTAAACCCTAAACCCTAAACCCTAAACCCTAAACCCTAAACCCTACAAACCTAAACCCTAAACCCTAAACCCTAAACCCTAACACCCTAAACCCTAAACCCTAAACCCTAAACCCTAAACCCTTAAACCCTAAACCCTAAACCCTAAACCCTAAACCCTAAACCCCTAAACCCTAAACCCTAAACCCTAAACCCAAACCCTAAACCCTAAACCCTAAACCCTAAAACCCTAAACCCTAAAACCCTAAAACCCTAAACCCTAAAACCCTAAACCCTAAAACCCTAAAACCCTAAAACCCTAAACCCTAAAACCCTAAACCCTAAACCCTAAACCCTAAACCCTAAAACCCTAAACCCTAAACCCTAAACCCTAAAACCTAAACCCTTAAAACCCTAAACCCTAAACCCTAAACCCTAAACCCTAAACCCTAAACCCTAAAACCCTAAAACCTAAACCCTAAACCCTAAACCCTAAACCCTAAAACCCTAAACCCTAAACCCTAAACCCTAAACTACAACCCTAAACCCTAAACCCTAAACCCTAAACCCTAAAACCCTAAACCCTAAAACCCTAAAACCCTAAAACCCTAAACCCTAAAACCCTTAAACCCTAAAACCCTAAACCCTAAACCCTAAAACCCTAAACCCTAAACCCTAAAACCCTAAACCCTAAACCCCCTAAACCCTAAACCCTAAACCCTAAACCCTAAAACCCTAAACCCTAAACCCTAAACCCTAAAACCCTAAAACCCTAAACCCTAAACCCTAAACCCTAAACCCTAAACCCTAAACCCTAAACCCTAAAACCTAAACCCTAAACCCTAAAACCCTAAACCCTTAACCCTCAAACCTAAACCCTAAACCCTAAACCCCTAAACCCAAACCCTAAACCCCTAAACCCTAAACCCTAAAACCCTAAACCCTAAACCCTAAAACCCTAAACCCTAAACCCTAAACCCTAAACCCTAAAACCCTAAACCCTAAACCCTAAACCCTAAACCCTAAACCCTAAACCCTAAACCCTAAACCCTAAACCCTAAAACCCTAAACCCTAAAACCCTAAACCCTAAACCCTAAACCCTAAACTCCTAAACCCTAAACCCTAAACCCTAAACCCTAAACCCTAAACCCTAAAACCCTAAATCCCTAAACCCTAAACCCTAAACCCTAAACCCTAAACCCTAAACCCTAAACCCTAAACCCTAAACCCTAAACCCTAAAACCCTAAACCCTAAACCCTAACACCCTAAACCCTAAACCCTAAACCCCTAAACCCTAAACCCAAACACCTAAACCCTAAACCCTAAAACCCTAAACCCTAAACCCTAAACCCTAAACCCAAAAACCCTAAACCCTAAACCCTAAACCCTAAACCCTAAACCCTAAACCCTAAACCCTAAACCCTAAACCCTAAACAATAAACCCTAAACCCTAAACCCTAAACCCTAAACCCTAAACCCTAAACCCTAAACCCTAAACCCTAAACCCTAAACCCTAAACCCTAAACCCTAAACCCTAAACCCTAAACCCTAAACCCTAAACCCTAAACCCTAAACCCTAAACCCTAAACCCTAAACCCTACAACCCTAAACCCTAAACCCTACAACCCTAAACCCTAAACCCTAAACCCTAAACCCTAAACCCTAAACCCTAAACCCTAAAGCCCTAAACCCTAAACCCTAAACCCTAAACCCTAAACCCCTAAACCCTAAACCCAAACCCTAAACCCTAAACCCTAAAACCCTAAACCCTAAACCCTAAAACCCTAAACCCTAAACCCTAAACCCTAAACCCTAAAACCCTAAACCCTAAACCCTAAACCCTAAACCCTAAACCCTAAACCCTAAACCCTAAACCCTAAACCCTAAACTCTAAACAACAAACCCTAAACCCTAAACCCTAAACCCTAAACCCTAAACCCTAAACCCTAAACCCTAAACCCTAAAACCTAAACCCTAAACCCTAATACCCTAAACCCTAAACCCTAAACCCTTAACCCTAAACCCTAAACCCTAAACAATAAACCCTAAACCCTAAACCCTACAACCCTAAACCCTAAACCCTAAACCCCTAAACCCTAAACCCTAAACCCCTAAACCCTAAACCCTAAACCCTAAACCCTAAAGCCCTAAACCCTAAACCCTAAACCCTAAACCCTAAACCCTAAACCCTAAAACCTAAACCCTAAACCCTAAACCCTAAACCCTAAACCCTAAACCCTAAACCCTAAAACCCTAAAACCCTAAACCCTAAACCCTAAACCCTAAAACCCTAAACCCTAAACCCTAAACCCTAAAACCCTAAACCCTAAAACCCTAAAACCCTAAACCCTAAACCCTAAACCCTAAACCCTCAAACCCTAAACCCTAAACCCTAAACCCTAAACCCTAAAAACCTTAAACCCTAAAACCCTAAACCCTAAACCCTAAACCCTAAAACCTAAACCCTCAAACCCTAAACCCTAAACCCTAAACCCTAAACCCTAAACCCTAAAACCCTAAAACCCTAAACCCTAAACCCTAAACCCTAAACCCTAAACCCTAAACCCTAAACCCTAAAACCCTAAACCCTAAACCCTAAACCCTAAACCCTAAACCCTAAACCCTAAACCCTAAACCCTAAACCCTAAACCCTAAAACCCTAAAACCCTAAACCCTAAAACCCTAAACCCTAAAACCCTAAACCCTAAACCCTAAACCCTATAACCCTAAACCCTAAACCCTAAAACCCTAAACCCTAAAACCCTAAACCCTAAACCCTAAACCCTAAAACCCTAGAACCCTAAACCCTAAACCCTAAACCCTAAAACCCTAAACCCTAAACCCTAAAACCCTAAACCCTAAACCCTAAACCCTAAAACCCTAAACCCCTAAACCCTAAACCCTAAACCCTAAACCCTAAACCCTAAACCCTAAACCCCTAAACCCTAAACCCTAAACCCTAAACCCTAAACACCTAAACCCTAAACCCTAAACCCTAAACCCTAACACCCTAAACCCTAAACCCTAAACCCTAAACCCTAAACCCTTAAACCCTAAACCCTAAACCCTAAACCCTAAACCCTAAACCCCTAAACCCTAAACCCTAAACCCTAAACCCAAACCCTAAACCCTAAAACCCTAAACCCTAAAACCCTAAAACCCTAAACCCTAAAACCCTAAACCCTAAAACCCTAAAACCCTAAAACCCTAAACCCTAAAACCCTAAACCCTAAACCCTAAACCCTAAACCCTTAAACCCTAAACCCTAAACCCTAAACCCTAAACCCTAAACCCTTGAAACCCTAAACCCTAAACCCTAAACCCTAAACCCTAAACCCTAAACCCTAAAACCCTAAACCCTAAACCCTAAACCCTAAACCCTAAACCCTAAAACCCTAAACCCTAAACCCTAAACCCTAAACCCCTAACCCTAAACCCTAAACCCTAAACCCTAAACCCTAAAACCCTAAACCCTAAAACCCTAAAACCCTAAAACCCTAAACCCTAAACCCTAAACCCTAAAACCCTAAACCCTAAACCCTAAAACCCTAAACCCTAAAACCCTAAAACCCTAAACCCTAAACCCCCTAAACCCTAAACCCTAAACCCTAAACCCTAAAACCCTAAACCCTAAACCCTAAACCCTAAAACCCTAAAACCCTAAACCCTA
Source organism: Nelumbo lutea (assembly GCF_056320005.1). NCBI lineage: Eukaryota > Viridiplantae > Streptophyta > Magnoliopsida > Proteales > Nelumbonaceae > Nelumbo > Nelumbo lutea. Next base: position 86,678,786 of record NC_142688.1, on the reverse strand, counting down.
AACCCTAAACCCTAAACCCTAAACCCTAAACCCTAAACCCTAAACCCTAAACCCTAAACCCTAAAACCCTAAACCCTTAACCCTCAAACCCTAAACCCTAAACCCTAAACCCCTAAACCCTAAACCCTAAACCCCTAAACCCTAAACCCTAAAACCCTAAACCCTAAACCCTAAAACCCTAAACCCTAAACCCTAAACCCTAAACCCTAAAACCCTAAACCCTAAACCCTAAACCCTAAACCCTAAACCCTAAACCCTAAACCCTAAACCCTAAACCCTAAACCCTAAAACCCTAAACCCTAAAACCCTAAACCCTAAACCCTAAACCCTAAACCCTAAACCCTAAACCCTAAACCCTAAAACCCTAAAACCCTAAACCCTAAACCCTAAACCCTAAAACCCTAAATCCCTAAACCCTAAACCCTAAACCCTAAACCCTAAACCCTAAACCCTAAACCCTAAACCCTAAACCCTAAACCCTAAAACCCTAAACCCTAAACCCTAACACCCTAAACCCTAAACCCTAAACCCCTAAACCCTAAACTCAAACACCTAAACCCTAAACCCTAAAACCCTAAACCCTAAACCCTAAACCCTAAACCCTAAAACCCTAAACCCTAAACCCTAAACCCTAAACCCTAAACCCTAAACCCTAAACCCTAAACCCTAAACCCTAAACAATAAACCCTAAACCCTAAACCCTAAACCCTAAACCCTAAACCCTAAACCCTAAACCCTAAACCCTAAACCCTAAACCCTAAACCCTAATACCCTAAACCCTAAACCCTAAACCCTAAACCCTAAACCCTAAACCCTAAACCCTAAACCCTAAACCCTAAACCCTACAACCCTAAACCCTAAACCCTACAACCCTAAACCCTAAACCCTAAACCCTAAACCCTAAACCCTAAACCCTAAACCCTAAAGCCCTAAACCCTAAACCCTAAACCCTAAACCCTAAACCCCTAAACCCTAAACCCTAAACACCTAAACCCTAAACCCTAAAACCCTAAACCCTAAACCCTAAAACCCTAAACCCTAAACCCTAAACCCTAAACCCTAAAACCCTAAACCCTAAACCCTAAACCCTAAACCCTAAACCCTAAACCCTAAACCCTAAACCCTAAACCCTAAACCCTAAACAATAAACCCTAAACCCTAAACCCTAAACCCTAAACCCTAAACCCTAAACCCTAAACCCTAAACCCTAAAACCTAAACCCTAAACCCTAAAACCCTAAACCCTAAACCCTAAACCCTAAACCCTAAACCCTAAACCCTAAACAA
>NC_142688.1:86630000-86632500 GCF_056320005.1 Nelumbo lutea | reverse complement strand
CCAACCTCAAACCCAAAACCTAAACCCTAAACCCTAAACCCTAAACCCTAAAACCCTAAACCCTAAAACCCATAAACCCTAAACCCTCAAACCCTTAAACCCTAAAACCCTAAACCCTAAACCCTTAAACCCTAAACCCTAAAACCCTAAAACCCTAAACCCTAAACCCTAAACCCTAAAACCCTAAACCCTAAACCCTTAACCCTTAACCCTAAACCTTAACCCTAAAAACCTAAACCCTCAACCCTAAACCCTTAACCCTAAACCCTAAACCCTAAACCCTAAACCCTAAACCCTAAAACTTAAACCCTAAACCCTAAAACCCTAAACCCTAAACACTAACACCAAACCCCAAACCCTAAACCCCTAAACCCTAAACTCAAACACCTAAACCCTAAACCCTAAAACCCTAAATCCTAAACCCTAAAACCCTAAACCCTAAACCTTAAACCCTAAACCCTCCAAACCCAAACCCTAAACCCTAAACCCTAAACCCTAAACCCTAAACCCTAAACCCTAAACCCTAAACCCTAAACCTTAAAATCTAAACCCTAAAACCCTAAACCCTAAACCCTAAATCCTAAAACCCTAAAACTCTAAACCCTTAACCCTAAACCCTAAACCCTAAAACCCTAAACCCTAAACCCTAAACCCTAAACCCTAACCCTTCAAACCCTAAACCCTAAACCCCTAAGTCTAAACCCTAAACCCTAAACCCTCAAACCCTAAAACCTAAACTCTAAACCCTAAAAACTAAACCCTAAACCCTAAACCCTAAAACCCCTAACCCTAAACCCTAAACCCTAAACTCCAACCTCAAACCCAAAACCTAAACCCTAAACCCTAAACCCTAAACCCTAAACCCTTAACCTTCAAACCCTAAAACCCATAAACCCTAAACCCTCAAACCCTTAAACCCTAAAACCCTAAACCCTAAACCCTAAAACCCTAAACCTTAAAAACCTTAAACCCTAAACCCTAAACCCTAAACCCTAAAACCCTAAACCCTAAACCCTTAACCCTTAACCCTAAACCCTAACCCTAAAACCCTAAACCCTCAACCCTAAAACCCTAAACCCTAAACCCTAAACCCTAAACCCTAAACCCTAAACCCTAAACCCTAAACTCTAAACCCTAAAACCCTAAATCCTAAACCCTAACACCAAACCCAAAACCCTAAACCCCTAAACCCTACATCTTAAACCCCTAAATCCTAAACCCTAAAACCCTAAACCCTAAACCTTAAACCCTAAACCCTAAAACCCTAAACCCTAAACCCTAAACCCTAAACCCTAAACCCTAAACCCTAAACCCTAAACCCTAAACCTTAAAACCCTAAACCCTAAAACCCTAAACCCTAAACCCTATACCCCAAACTCCTAAACCTTAAACCTAAACCCTAAACCCTAAACCCTAAATGCTAAAACCCTAAAACCCTAAACCCTAAACCCTAAACCCTAAACCCTAAACCCTAATCCCTAACACCTAAACCCTACACCCTAAAACCCTAAACCCTTAAAACTAACACCAAACCCTAAACCCTAAAACCCTAAACCCTAAACTCAAACACCTAAACCCTAAATCCTCAAACCCTAAAACCCTAAACCCTAAACCCTAAACCCTAAACCCTAAAACCCTCAACCCTAAACCCTAAACTCTAAACCCTAAACCTTAAACCCTAAACTCTAAACCCCAAACTCTAAACAACAAACACTAAACCCTAAACCCTAAACTCTAAACCCTAAACCCTAAACCCAAACCCTAAACCCTAACACCTAAACCCCAAACCTTAAAACCCTAAACACTAAATCCTAAACCCTAAACCCTAAACCCTAAACCCTAAACCCCATACCCTAAACCCTAAACCCTACAACCCTAAACCCTAAACCCCAAACCCCTTACCCTAAACCTTAAACCCCTTACCCTAAACCCTAAACTCTAAACCCTAAAGCCCTAAACCCTAAACCCTCAATCCTAAACCCTAAACCCTAAACCCTAAACTCATACCCCTAAACCCTAAATCATCAAACCCTAAACCCTAAATCCTAAAACCCTAAACCCTAAACCCTAAACCCTAAAACCCTAAACCCTAAACCCTAAACCCTCAACCCTAAACCCTAAACTCTAAACCCTAAACCCTAAACCCTAAACCCTAAACCCCAAACCCTAAACAACAAACACAACCCTAAACCCTAAACTCTAAACCCTAAACCCTAAACCCAAACCCTAAACCCTAAAACCTAAACCCTAAACCCTAATACCCTAAACCCTAAACCCTAAACCCTAAACCCTAAACCCTAAACCCTAAACCATAAAACCTAAACCCTAAACCCTAAAACCCTAAACCCTAAACACCCACAACCCTTAACCCAAACCCAAAACCCCTAAACCCTTAACCCAAACTCTAAACCCTAAAATCCTAAACCCTAAACCCTCAACACTAAACCCTAAACTCTAAACCCTAAAACCTATACCCTAAACCCTAAACCCTAAACCCTAA